>NC_056747.1:73591879-73626879 GCF_019279795.1 Protopterus annectens | reverse complement strand
CGAGTGTTCAGACCCAGGGAAACCTACCAGGGGCTACATGATCTGGAGATAGTAGAGCGTTACAGGCTGGACAGGGACATCATACAGCAACTTGTTGAGCTGTGCTGGCCACACCTCAGAGCCAGAAGTAACAGAGGGGAACCCATCCCAGTGGACACGAAGGTATGTGTAAGCTTGAGAATACTAGCCACAGGTACCTTTCAAAGGCCAACTGGGGATATCATGGGGATCTCACAGGCATCAGCATCCAGGGTACTCCACCAGTTCCTGGATGCCATGTTACCACATGCCAATGAGCACATACACTTCCCACAAATGCAGGAGGAGTTGGCCAGCAATATGCGTCTCTTCCACCGTGTGGTGGACTACCCGGAGGTACTGGGTGCAATAGACTGCATGCACATATACATCAAGTCACCACCCAGTGAGCAGGGTAGGTGCTACATAAACCGCAAGGGATTCCCCTCCATCAACTGCCAGGTCGTGTGCAACGCCCAGGGCATTATCATGGATGTGTGTGCCGGCAGTCCTGGAAGCTATCACGACTCCCACATCTGGCATGCCTCACAGCTGTATCAGGTATTTGCCAGGGGCGACATCCCATATGGCCACCTAGTGGGGGATGCTGGCTATGCACCGGAACCATGGATGATGACACCTATCAGAAAATCACACACAGCCACGCAAGAACGCCATAATGAGGCACACGCAGAAACCAGAATCATCATAGAGTGCATGTTTGGGATGCTGAAATTATGGTTCCATTGCTTGGACATATCTGTTGCAGCCTTGCAGTACTCTCCAGGAACGTGTGTCCACATCTTCATGGTATATGCCATGCTACACAATATGATCCTGTGGAAACAGCTGCAGCAGGGACAGAATGGTGAAGGCCCTCACAGCCCACCACCATTGCCAAGGGACGCAGAGGCACAGAGGGGCTCAGACCACGAACACCCTGTGCTAGCCCCAGTAGGCAGATGGAGGCATGCCCAGTATGCCCATGCCTTGGCAAAAAGGGAACATATAGCACACACACTGACAGTGTAGGCACTTATAGACTGACACCCTTCTCCACCTGCACACACAGCAAACATGGATGGCACACACATGACCACCTGTAAATTGTCATGTATTGGTGGTCTACTGTGTGCATCCTACATACACACAACCATCATTGGCACAAGGTAAGTCAATACCTGAATAGTATATTAAGCTATCAGCATGTGTCCATGTATGTACAGGTTCATAGATACATAGGTAGGTACATGGCCAACCGCCGAGGCCACTCGTTAAGCATAGGCAAAACATGTCTGCTGTCGCCACCCCATCGATCAACTAACTGTTTTTCTGTGGAGCAGAGCCACTTGCGGGATCCCTGGGGTGTAGCTACTGTTCACCACCCACTCTGCAAGGATTCCCAGGAGTGTTAGTGAGGGGTTTTGTATAATGTAATCAGGGATGTGTTTCCAAATAATGGGGAGTATCCCTGACAGGAATTTTCACAGATGTATACATGTTACATAGTATACCTTAAACACAGCTTGCATATATAGGTAGTTCTCCACAGAATAATAAACATGTGGAACACACAACCACACTGAAATGTGCATTCATCACCCTTGCACTACCAGTGCCTGCTCTGAGAGGTAAGATATCACTGCCAGGATTAGAACACACAACCATGTACACATTCATCATAATAACATACCACTAAGCTACCTGAGATGCACCAATGGCAGTTGTGTATACTGACAGGATAAAACACAAAAGGTAGGAATGTGTTGCAATAGGACAAACCGGCATGTACACAATGAAAGGTGTATGTTTTATACATATATATATATATATATATATATATATATATATATATATATAAAATATATATATATATATATATATACAATTATATAATTATATATATATATATATATATATATATATATAGAGAGAGAGAGAGAGAGAGAGAGAGAAAGAGAAAAAGAGAGAGATATGTCGATATATGGGGATATACATACATATGTAGATATATGGATAGGTTAACAACATCTTCATAACCATGGAGGTACATATAAATGGGATACCTACCACATACCGACTGCTTTACATACCGATGCACGTAATCCCGAGGCTTAAGGTCTGAAAGAACACAGTACAGAATCACCAGATGCACGAGGTGTAATCTCACGATGTTAATGGACAGTTAGACAGTGCTTCTGGTGCTGTAGTTTGGGTAGGTTACTGTGTGTACGTGTGTTTCTTAGGGCTGTAGTGTGTGTAAGTGTGTGTTTTGTGTGTGGTGTGTGTTGTTGCGGCACTGTAATGTGTGGTTGTGGGTTAGCTTTGTGCGTCTGCTTGCACGACCTTGGATGTAGAATATTAACATAGTGTGTGGTATGTGGGGCACAGACACCTACATGGGGTGTGTAGGGGGGCTTGGCCACCTGCTCATACATAGCATAGGATGGTTTGTTTGGATGTGTTGGGTAGCAGTGTGTCTGTGTGTACATGTGTGTGTTCCATGTTCGTGCTACCTTTGCGAGTTACTGTCTGTCCGTAATGTGGGGTATGGGAGTCTGTTCCCGGGACTGTGTGCGTCGGAACACTGTGGTTTCAGAATTCCGTAGGTCTCCCGTATACAGCAGTTGAAGTGTTCACATATGTGTATAACATAGACCATAGCAATCACACATTCCACCACTACCAACCTTTATGAACAAAGGATATGGAGAGTATATGCCTATACACCATTACAAATATGTGCTATGGACATGAGCCAATGATAATGTTACCACCTGTTCCACTGTGCGAGGGACACTCCCTCTTTGGGCGTTTGTGTCCTGATCAAATATATTAAACGTGGCAAATGCCCTGGGATTGTAGGACATAATTATGTCCCATATGTACTGTAATAGTTGCATACAACAGTTATTTCTGTATCTAAAGTACCTACATGGTACAGGAAACAGGATAAGCTACTAAACTGCTACAAGAATAAGCTTATAATTAGGCAAGAAAGGAACGTTCTATCCCTTGTACTGACCATGGGTTTGTGTCAGCCTGTAAAATCAGATGTGTGTCCCAAAAAGGACCCACTATGTACATATGAAAAGGTGGCAACCCTAGCCAAAGAGGGTCACTCACCAACACAACTATGATGACTGCAAATACCTATGACAGACGTACACAGCTATCATGTAGCAACACGTCATTACATTCAGATGTATTACCGAAGGGATTCAAGGACTAACATCACCTGCATGCTATACAGGAACCACATAACAGTGCCTTAATGAATCAGCCTGCAAATACCATTGTAGTATCCACAAAAGGATAGGTGTTCAAATAGGGAAGGAACCCTCATGCACATAGCGATTATGTATAAAAGCAGTTCCTACACACCTGCATTTGCTATGCACACCCACCAACATCACCCCCACACCCAAACATATTACAATACAAACTGTAATAACATCACAAGTCATTCACACACTGTTCGACATCTGCAGAAGCCTTAACATACCTTGTCAGAGACACACTAACATGGCCCTAAGTGAAATAGCAGCTGTTATACAATGGAACAGCTGCTGATGTAATAGGGTTTGTTTACACTAATCCCATTTCAGAGGATTGTGCATACACTGGGATGTGTTAGCAATTAGTGAGTAACAGCACAGTATGCTACACTTGTACACCAAATCAAGGATGTCTGGTGAGCCCACTGTACACCACATAACAGTTCACGCATAGCCATATGGCCTTGAGCTGGCAAAACATCCTTGCCAGACTTAAACATCTGCAGAAGTATCAGGTACAAACAAACCCTGCATAAGTAGCACTGTTCCGAAATATAACAGCTGTACTCACATGTAGAACTAAATCATCTAGCCATTACATACAGTCCACGGGAGTCATGAAGCTAATATATCTCTGTGTGTCTCCATATAGCTGTTGAAATATATCGCAATAACACATCTAGGCCGTCTCCCTCGAAAGTAAGGCAAACGGACAACCCCTAAAAGGAGTACTCACTTATACACCACTGTTGCCATGGTATCGGCTAATGGAGTAGCTGCACAGCTGATGTGCATCCAATTAACTAATTTGGAACAGCAATTGGTGGACAGGATACCACGTTACCGATATGTAACTAGAAAAGGATGTGTCATCACACATTCAAACCATCCGTATATACCAGCGGAACATTACAAATAACATTGAAACACAAATTGAAAAGGATTGAATCAACTGTTAATGATACGTCGGGTTACTAATAAGGTATGTAGAACAGTCAGTATAACTGTGTATGTAGTACTATTCTGTAGTATTTAAAGTGCACACAATCCATATAGTGGAAACAGTTATCTTGTAGTGATGTATTGTTGAGCATAGTCACGCTTGTAGTATTTGTGTGTACTGCTGTAGGTCACAAGGCAAACAACACATACACCACAAGGGATGCTATATAAGGGCTTTGAACAGAAATACTCCTCACCAGCCGAGGTCAGTGGCAGGGTTGGTCCAACAAGTATGTGCTATAACAGGGGATAGTATGTAAACGAATAGGAAGACACAGAAACAGCTGATATATCCAGTTCAAATCTTTTACTGCAGTGCAACAAAACATAAGCACTTTCACCAAACAGGCATCATCAGGTGTATTACGCCTGATGATGCCTGTTTGGTGAAAGCACTTGTGTTTTGTTGCACTACAGTAAAAGATTTGAACTGGATATATCAGCTGTTTCTGTGTCTTCCTATTCGATTGTTACTGGAGTTTTTGCTTTGGACACAGTAAGTGAGCCTTTTATAGTGGTAGTAGTTTTTGTTATTTTATTAGGGGATAGTATATGTTGATATATTGTAACTGTAGCCATATGTATGGGTGTAATACAGAGAATAACATGTGGAAGGTTGGACCACTGTGCAAGTATGTTTTGCATTGTGGGATATTGTGCCAATAACTGTGTAATGTACAGTATTGTAGGCAGATATGTATTACAAGCTACATAGCATTACTGTAATGGTAGGCAAACATTAGTTATGTCAATCGGCATTTACAATACACAATAACAGGATACATATGTCTATTAGTGAGCCGACAGTTTATCAGCATGATAGCAAAGTAAAATGGAAGAGCTATTTAACTATCCATGCACATAAGACATGTAATATGTGCAAAGGTAGGTACTAGGCTGTCTTACCAAGGGTATCTGTAAGCCTAGCTAGCATGTGTTGTCTTTCGCCACCCCCATAGGCTGGTTCCCTGTGCCTCTGAATGGCAGAGCCAAAAGTTCCCTGTGCCTCTGTCCAGCAGAGCCACTGCAGTGATCCCCGGGTACATGTCTGTCTCCCATACACACAGCAATGTTTCCCTTGAAGAGTGCTCGTGAGGGGCCCTGCCTGATTTACAGTGGAATCACGTTCCAGAGCATAGGGAGTGTCTGGTTCAGAAATCTATCCATTCAGCACGTCCTACTCATCGTTGTGGTTAGGTGTATATCCCTAGAGCATGTGGCTCTCAGGGGCTTCTGTTTAGGTGGAGCATATCCAGCAATACAGGGTTGGACATGGGTCTTGTGTGTCAAGCAGAGATCACCTGTGAGTATGCGGCATGCAACTGAGTACAGCTAGAGTTTCATAGGTTGGGCTGCATAGGTCATCTGTTTGAGGTCAGTAATCCTCTTGGTGTGGTACTGTTGTGGTTCCAAGCTGTTGCAGTTGTCTTGTAAGGTATATTCCAAATGGAGTGTTGTATCCTTTAATGGGTCTGATATGACATGTGTAGAGTCACAATGGCCCCTCTGATCTGGATGCGAACCCATTAGAGATTAGGGGGGCCATGTAGAAGGATATTCTAACCACCTTGTCATTATGGGTATCAAAGGAGAGATTGCTATCTACTGGTGTTTCCGGATCCTGTAATACCTTTTTCATATGTAGGGGACTAGCACCTATGTGGTAGTCCGCGGGTAATTAGTTATATCCAAAGGGGATGACTATGCACGTTTAGGCATTCAGCTTGACGCCATGATATTAACACCAGATATCCAATTCAGTGCGACCCTTCCAGAGGGTGTCGGTAACAGCTGGGGAAACAATTATGCCCCCTAGTTTGCAGTCATCTGCAAACATTTTCAGCCAAAGCCCTCCTGTACTTGTCTGTACATCAGAGAAGTATATATCGAACATGAGGGGTCCTAGGACTAAGCTCCGGGGGACGGCAGTTGTAACTGGTATACAGTTGGACCTAGGGTATGCAACTCCTACTGTGTGTGTTCTGTCAGTGAGCCACTTTGCAAACCATCACATGACGTAGGGGTTAATGTTCAGGCGGATGGGTATGTTGATAATACCAGAAGGAGGAATGGTGTTGAAAGCCTATGAGAGATCTAGGTAGGCTGTGTGGACCTCCTTACCCTCATCTAATGCCTTGATAGCTGTCTCTAAGAAGCCCACCAGGTTTAGGAGTCATGATCCGGCCTTAACAATGCCAAACAGGGAGGAGTCAAAGGTTGGTACGTACCCAATGTCTCCGACAGTGATCCATGATGTGCACCATAGCCTTGCAGACCAGGATAGTCAGGCCTATAGGGAAATAGGTCCCGTGGTCCATTATGGCGCCACCTTTGTGGAGTGGGGTAACTGTTGCTGTGTGCCATTCAGGGGGCACTATGTCCGATGTGAGGCTATTATTGAACATGGTGCGTAGGTGAGGAGACAGTACGATCCAAAGTTCATGTAAAACACAGCCTGGGATGTTGTCCAGTCCCATGGATGCTGTGATATTGCCTTCAGAGTGTGCAGCTTTGAGAGGGATCTGCCAGGATGTTGCCAATATCCATTGTTTCTGTAATGTTCATGCCTTTGTGCTGTAACTCAGAGCAGATCTGGTTGTTGACATCAAGGCTCTGTGGTTATTGTTGGTATTAGTTGGGTTAAAGTTTTTGTAGCTAGCTTTGGAGGATCATATAAGGGATCTCACCTTCTTACTGAGTCTGGCCAGGGATCTCCTCCACGCATGGTATTGTACTCTCTTTTGCAACAGTGTCTTCCTCCTGTAGTACAATATGTTTATGGCAGGGGACCACCAGATTGGTTTAGTTAATTATGAGTATAGCGTCCTGGTTCTGTTTGGGATAGCACAAGCCATGCACTCCTGTAAGTGCTTATAGAGTGCATTTGTGTAGGATTCAGCAGTTGTAACAGTACTGTCCATCTGCATGAGTGTCATGATGTCCACCACGTCTGCCTTAAGAAGCATGTAGTTGGCCTTGTAGACATATTATACTGTGGTTTGCTTAATGGGGGGTAGGTGTGGGATGTGGATATCAATGGTGTTCAGCACATGGTCTGATCTAATCAACGAGGAGGTGGCTTCACGTGTGGAGCACCAGTCACTCATGTTGGTAATGACTAGGTCTAGGATATTAAAACTCACATATACTCGACCAAAACAAGATAAAAAGAGCACCAAAACAAAAAAAGAGACAATAAATCCAACCACAGGACTACCAACGAAATGCTCGTTTCTGAAACAGGAATGCCCCCCTCACGCATAGCACATCTTCCTGAACTTAGTCCTTGATTGCCATGGTCACCAGATGAACCTGATAGTCTAGTGAAACCATCATGAATAGCATCAGTAATGATGGAAACCAAATGATCAGAAACCCCACTCGAATCTCCTGGTGTGGGGCGTATAGTTAAATTAAGGTTACTGTCCTGGGAAGAATCACCTCCAGTCATGATGCCACAAAAAGAAAATAAAACTCACATATACTCGACCAAAACAAGATAAAAAGAGCACCAAAACAAAAAAAGAGACAATAAATCCAACCACAGGACTACCAACGAAACGCTCGTTTTTGAAACAGGAATGCCCCCCTCACGCATAGCACATCTTCCTGAACTTAGTCCTTGATTGCCATGGTCACCAGATGAACCTGATAGTCTAGTGAAACCATCATGAATAGCATCAGTAATGATGGAAACCAAATGATCAGAAACCCCACTCGAATCTCCTGGTGTGGGGTGTATAGTTAAATTAAGGTTACTGTCCTGGGAAGAATCGCCTCCAGTCATGATGCCACAAAAAGAAAGAAAATAAAACTCACATATACTCGACCAAAACAAGATAAAAAGAGCACCAAAACAAAAAAGAGACAATAAATCCAACCACAGGACTACCAACATAACTTTGTTAAGCACTTTCACTCACTTTAATGCACATGAGCTTCTTCAAATTACAAACTGTTTAAATACCATTTGATATCAAATCACATGACTTTAATTTTGAAAAACTTTAAAGTGAAATGACTAAATACATTTAAATTATTGAATCAAACTATTATTTGATGCACACATTGTCACCATAATAATAATAATATCTAATCAAGTGGTTTAACTATCCATATAATAAAAAAACTATAAAATTATAAAATTATTTAATCCTAGCCATCTGCAAAAAACATTTCATGTTGACTGCACCATTGAGGCCAGGAGGTTCGTCAGCTAATAATAATAATAATATCTGCCACAATCTTTCCTTACACTCTAAAAGTGTCTTACAATCACCAGAAAACAAGTCAGTGTTAATCCTTTCCAAAACAAAAAAAGAAAATTTCTTAAACAATACACATTCTGTGGAATGAACAGCCAGAGCATTGTTAACATCCTTCTTTCTTATAGCTAAACAATGCTCATAAATTCTTTTGTTTAATGCTCTAATGGTTTTCCCAACATAAAACCTTTGGCATGTGTCACATGTTGCACAATATACCACATTGGTTGTGTTGCAACAGTAACGCCCTCTAGCCACAAACTTTCTTTTTAAATATTTGGAATCTAAACTGGATACATTACTTATGTATCCACACTGTTTACATTTACCACATGAAAAACTTCCGACTGAACTAACTACTGAACTTGTACTCTGATTTTCCTTAAATTCTAAAATGTGCTTAATGTTAGTTACCTTTTTCTAACAACAAAATGGTTTGTCACCTAAAATTTTGGCCAATTCTGCATTGCCCAAAATTACCTTCCAATGTTCCAAAAGAATCTTTCTTATTACACTCATTTCATTGCAAATAGGTATAGGAAAAGCTAAAATGAAATTCTTGTAACCACCATTCGTGACACTATGAGATGTGACTTTACAGATGACATTGTTGTTCAAAATTGGACGTGCAGAAGTGACCCTAAGTTGTGTAACTTCCTGAACAATCCTGTGAAGCCAATTCAAGTCATAACCTCTTTGTTGAAAAAAACTTAACAATTTGTCTACTTCTTCTAAAAAAACTGAATGTTCAGTGGTCAATCTGCTGAGTCGTATAAACTGACCTTTGACAACCCCACTTTTCATATGGTCAGGATGTAAACTCTCACGATGTAAGTACTGGTTTACAAAGGTGTTTTTTCTAAAAATCCTGCTCTGAAAATGCAAAATGTTAATGTCAAAAGTAAGATGTAAATCTAGGAAGCCTATGGAGTCCCCAAAACTGCCAATGGTGAACTTCAAAAAAGTAGTGCTACGATTAAGATGCTCAACAAAAAGTAAAAAACTATCATAGCTGCCCTTCCAAAGAAAGATTAAATCATCTATGTATCGCCTGTAAAACAAGATGTTTTCTACAAAAGGCGACACATAAAGATGTTTCATTTCCCAAAGGGCCATAACAATGTTGGCAAATGAGGGTGCTACTCTTGACCCCATAGCTATGCCAGATGTTTGCTGAAAAAAACTCTGACCAAATTATAAGAAATTATTAGTAAGAACTAATTCCATAAGGGTGCAAGCAGTGTTGACCATAACATTTTCAAGAACTGTATACTCAGTTAGATATTCCCTCAAGTATTCCAAACCAACCTCCTGATCAATGCTAGTATATAATGAGGTGACATCCAAACTTGCAAAAGAAAAGGAAGTAGAAGAAGAGCCATCTACCACTTTAAGTTAATTTAACAGTTCTAGTAAATGCCAAGGGTCCCTTAAATAAAACTTAGATACTTGAACAGATGGATTGAAGATGCTATCAAGCCAAACTGAAATGAGTTCTGTCTTAGAGTATGATGCAGATACAATAGGCCTAAAAGGGGGGGCAGGTACGATTTTTATGTACTTTGGGAATACCAAACATTACAGCCATTTTAGGGTATTCCACTTGTAAAAACCTGTACATGTCAAAATCTATGCTACCTTCACAAAATAAATCAAATAAAGTAGTGTCCAAATTCCTAAAGCAGTTAACAATGTGTTCACTACTAACTGCCTTATAACAGTTATCATCAGCAAGTAAAGTAAGCATAGCTTGTTCATAAGATGTAGTCTTCATAATTACTAATGAACCCCCTTTATCTGCCTTCATAACTCTAACTTCATTGTTGTTACTTAAGTTAAACAGAGCCCTTCTTTCACCCTCAGGCAAATTAGAATCAAGATTATATATTTTCATACTACTAAACTGTTCCTCACAAAGTGTACCAAACATTTGGATGGTAGAATTCAAAGCTGGATTGTAAGTACTGTTCTTTTTAAACACATTTGTCACAGTTTGAACATTAGGAATGTTGTCAAAGATGAAACTTAAATTTAATTTCCTGAGGTACAATCTAAAATCCACAATTAATCTAGGAATATTCACAGCATTATTGGGAACAAAAGAAAAGCCCTTTTTCAAAACAGAAATAACTTCATTGTCTAGTGTATCACCAGTCAAATTCAACACTTCTATGTCAAAAGTCAGTTCTTTCTCCGATTCCTCCCTTTCACGTTGTTCTTGTTGTTCACTTGTTGTATCCACTTGGGAGTCTTTTTGTTCTCTGTGGAGTCCACTAAAAAAGGACCCAAATCATTGCTGTTGTTTCCTTTATTGTTATTGGACACTTGTGCAGAATGGCTGTTAGCATTACCATTACCAATATTGTCAGAACAGTCAGAATTGTCAACCACTGCACTTGAATTGTGGTTGCTGTTGTCAGTATTATTAACAACAGTCTTATTAGTTGTAGATGGAAAATATCTCCTGCTTTGAACATTGTAGTTAAATTTAAGCAGATACGCTGTCCCATTAGAGTAAGCCTGTAAATCTCTAATAAGCTTACCTCGTTTCCTAACCACTATTGATGCGTTATGTCTGTCAACTTTAACACCAATGCTACAATACAAAGTATTGAAGCAAGAAAAACTAGAAGAAGACAATATTTTTGTCTAAAGTCTCCAGTTCGTCTTTCATTACTGAAATGTCTTTGGTGTATTGTGCTATCAAAGACTTCATGAGAGAAATACCAGTCACATTAAACATGTCCACTAGCTCTTTGTATAAAGCATCACCTGGTTTAACACAGTTAGGAAACTTAAAAACTCTTAGGCCTTGTAAAACACAACCATGCCTAATGTTTTCTTCAAAATACAGGATCTCATACTGTAAGAACACTGTCTTAATAGCTAACCATTCTAATTTAAAAATATTGTCTTTGCACAATTCAAAATCTCGAGCCTCGTTACAAGCATCATTGTCACGTACTTGAAGGGAATTAACACCTTCCTTAACATCCGAAAATGGATTAGAACTGGTAGAAAACAAATTGTTAATCAAGTCTGCTTCACCGGAGCTGCAAACTGTAGTAAAAGTCTCATTTCTTTCACTCGGACATAGAACCAGTGGCAAACCAGTAGACCAAAAAATCCACGAGTGTTGTTAAAAATTTATTCTAAGCGCTTTCATGCACTGAATTCTGTGCACTTCTTCAGACAAATACTCAAACAACACTAAGGACGTATATACCATCCACACCTAATTGAAAGTAATTATACAAATTAATTTAGATAAAGATGTGATGTATAATAGATACAGAACTAAGATATATAGGAAGCCACTTTACAGCAACGCTTTTCTACATTTCACTAGTAACCATCCATTTTTTCAAAAGAAGGGGGTTGTGAAAGGCCAGTTAGTTAGAGCATCTCGGATGTGCTCTAGTGAAGATGACTTTGAACAGGAATGTAATTTATTAACAGATATGTTCCTGAATAGAGGTTATCCCCCCACGTTGATACATGCCTTAATTAGGGAAGTTCGTCATAAGAGGCTAGTTGGTTCATTGGGTCCTATTTTGACCACAGGTTACACATATGATTACAACATGGAGTCTGTTGGTTCAGATAATTTGGTACCAACTGGGCCTCCTATCAAAGCTAGTAGCAACTTTCGGACCAGTTTAGTGACCCAGTTTAATGATGTATCTTTCCAACTTAGAGAAATTTTGAACAGCAATTGGGATCTTATTACACAAGATCAGGCACTTAATACAACTTTGGGTTCAAAACCACTTGTGGTATTCAAGAAAGCACCTTCTTTAAAAACACTACTTGAATTACCATATAAACAGTACAAACCCAATAGGGGTATGTACAAATGTGGGCATTGTAATCACTGTAAGTTTATTCAAACAGGGTCTTCATTTTGTATTAGAGGAGTTAAATATTCCATCCAAGATAAATTCAATTGTGAAAGCCAAGGTGTAGTATATTTGGCTTTATGCCAATCATGCCCGGTGTTCTATTTGGGCAAAACTGAGCGCCAATTAAAACAGCGAATTTATGAACACACATACGTGATATCTAAGGGTACACTTACTAACGCTTTGGCAAGGCACATCAACGAATTTAGTACCCATGTTTTTAAATTTACAGTGGTACAACAGGTCTGTAGGAATTTAAGAGGAGGACCCTGGCATTTGAAACTGGAGGAACAAGAGTTGCTATGGCAACTTAAAACCAATGCATATGCTTATCCTGGGATTAATGAGTCGTGTTCTATCAAGTGTTTGCTTAAATTAAAAGCATTAGAATGTTAATTAAAGTGTATACACATTTTTTTATGTATATTTTTTAAGTATATTTTACATTTATTATTCTTTATAAGAGTATATGTATCTATCTGTTTGTAGCTGGGTAGTGTTGTCTTTGGTCTGACTTATGAATGTTAAGTTAGCTTGGATAATATTTTAAAGTGTAGTTAGCTTTAAATCTTAATTAATTTGTATAATTACTTTCAATTGGGTGTGGATGGTATAGACGTCCTTAGTGTTGTTTGAGTATTTGTCTGAAGAAGTGCACAGAATTCAGTGCATGAAAGCGCTTACAATAAATTTTTAACAACACTCGTGGATTTTTTTTGTCTACTGGTTTGCCACTGGTTCTGTTCCACAGTTTTGCTGTGTTTGTTTTTTTCTTTTTCTTTCACTCGGACATAACGGACGACTTCCACTGTGAGAAACGCTTGTTTCTGAAACAGGAACACCCCCCCCCACGCATAGCACGTCTTCCTGAACCTAGTCTTTGATTGCCACGGTCACCAGATGAACCCGATAGTCTAGTGCAACCATCATGAATAGCATCAGTAATGATGGAAACCAATTGATCAGAAAGCCCACTCGAATCTCCTGGTGCTGGGGTAGTTAAATTAAGGTTACTGTCCTGGAAAGAATTGCCTCCAGTCATGATGCCACAAAAAGAAAGAAAATAAAACTCACATATACTTGACCAAAACAAGATAAAAAAAGCACTAAAACAAAAAAAGAGACAATAAATCATAACCACAGGACTACCACCGTAACTTTGTTAAGCGCTTTCACTCACTTTAATGCACATGAGCTTCTTCAGAACAAACACTCCATTAATTACAAACTGTTTAAATACCATTTGATATCAAATCACATGACTTTAATTTTGAAAAACCTTAAAGTGAAATGACTAAATACATTTAAATTATTGAATCAAACTATTATTTGATGCACATATTGTCACCATAGTAATAATATCTAATCAAGTGGTTTAAATATCCATATAATAAAAACTATAGAATTATAAAATTATTTAATCCTAGCCATCTGCAGAAAACATTTCATGTTGACTGCATCATTGAGGCCAAGAGGTTCGTCAGCTAATAATAATATCTGCCACAAACTTTCCTTACACTCTAAAAGTGTCTTATAATCACCAGAAAACAAGTCAGTGTTAATCCTTTCCAAAACAAAAACAGAAAATTTCTTAAACAATACACATTCTGTGGAATGAACAGCCAGAGCATTGTTAACATCCTTCTTTCTTATAGCTAAACAATGCTCATAAATTATTTTGTTTAATGCTCTAATGGTTTTCCCAACATAAAACTTTTGACATGTGTCACATGTTGCACAATATACCACATTGGTTGTGTTGCAACAGTAATGCCCTCTAGCCATAAACTTTCTTTTTAAATGTTTGAAATCTAAACTGGACACATTACTCATGTATCTACACAGTTTACATTTACCACATGAAAAACTTCCGACTGAACTAACTAATGAACTTGTACTCTGATTTTTCTTAAATTCTAAAATGTGCTTAATGTTAGTTACCTTTTTGTAACAACAAAATGGTTTGTCACCTAAAATCTTGGCCAATTTTGCATTACCCAAATTACCTTCCAATGTTCCAAAAGAATTTTTCTTATTACACTCATTTCATTGCAAATAGGTATAGGAAAAGCTAAAATGAAATTTTTGTAACCACCATTTGTGACACTATAAGATGTGACCTTACAGATGACATTGTTGTCCAAAATTGGACGGAAGATATTGTTGCCCCTGGTGGGTGTGTGGATATGTTGAGTCAGGGCATTGGTGTTTATGAATTCCAGAAACCGTTGAGCTAATGTGTTGGTACACGAGTATTTTTCTCAGTTAATTGTGGGGTAGATACAGTGAGGCTTATGTGATGAGTGTGGTGTTGTGCGACTGTGTACCTTCTCCACATGACATTCAGGCTCAGGCTTGGTTGGAGAGACCTTTACCTCCAGTTTGGCTAGATGAGTGCATCTCTCACAGGTTGTAGAGTTGGGTGGTAGGTGGAGAGGCTTGTCTGTGTACATGAGGCAATGTGTACATTTCCTCAAGATGTCCAGATTCATCAGCTAGACAGGTGAGAACACTGGTAGTTGACTCTTGGACATGCCTGAATATAGAACTACATTTACCTAGATAAGTGAGGAAAGTGAGTATAACAGCTACATTACTCTACGCAAGTGATAAAAGTATGTACAAAACCTGTTCACCCTTACCTGTAGGTGATGTGGAAGACTGAGTGCTATAATAATCATTAGCTTACATACTGTTTACAAGTCCTGAACAAGTGCTTAGCATGAATAAGCAATCAAGATAGGGTCTTGGATAATATGAAAACATGGCCCCCTCACCCCAACAGGTATACAAGCATATATCCATGTACACCACAGGGCTCCTGTACCCACAACTATGCAGGTACAAGCTGCACTCAGTCTGCATGGGACCTGTCCACATCACAGGTTGCATCATACACATATGGCAAAACAAGATGCTCTCCATGTACACATCATGTAAAACATAGCTCCATGTCAGGTTGTGTACACATTGAATGGTGCATGCCAACAGGTATCACAACCCAACAAAGGGGGAGATACCACTGATAATGGAAAGTACTGCACTACTACCCTGCTGAGTCTGGTCTGGAAGGCCATCAACCTTGATCACTTAAGTGGTGTCAGCAGTACAGATGTAGGTGACAGTATAGTTGATTTCACACTGCATATCATAACCTTGCCAGGTCATAGGACATCATCACCCATACTGTGTACCACCTGCATTCGGTATACTAGATGTACATTCCTATGTCACAGGAGTGTTTAGCAACAGGACTGCTGGCAGAAACAACACTACAGAACGTGTCTGAATAATACGTGATTATCACACCAGTGACAGCTACAGTATGTCAGGGTTAATGAATTCTATTCCCCCTCATTGTAGTCCATACCTCACAGACAAACAGAAGGCATCTGCCTATTGAAGTATGCGAATGACTGTGACCTAGGAGCAATAGCTGACTCACATTGTCACCCCTATGTTAATAACCCTGTACCCATGAACTACTACCTAGACAGTTGTCATCATAATGGACACTTGCGTGTGAGGGATGCAGCTGGGCAGTTGTCTTTCCTGTGATAGCTACGTCACCACACCCAATCAGGGAGTCATATGTGGCAACCCTAATAATATTATGGTGCCATTCATGAATATAGAGATCATTGTCCAGCCATACAGACCACTCAAGTGACCCATATCAGATCACATATTTCCTTTAAGGGGTATTGGCCATGTGCAGATGGCCTACATCAGCCTTCCCGTTTCCCCATCTCCACTATGTAGGATGATGCATACCCTGAATAAATCCATGTCCAACCCAGTGATGTCAGACATGCTACAAGTACTCATCCTGATCTTGAACACAAAATTCATGGACATCCACCTACCACATGCTGGGCAGATCCTTGTCCCATACACTTGACATAGTCCTGTCATACTATGCAATCCTGTCCGTCAAAGCTACACATCGCTCCTCTTTCAGACATGGTGTGATGACCGCATGGTAATGCATGGTATATGTATCATTAACCCTGTGGCTCAGTAATGTGGCATTGCTCCACCTGGCCCCACAGACCCACCTGTCATCTACTGCCAGGTAACCTTTCATCCTAGATGCATACATGGCCCATGGCATATAGCCCATTAGTTGACTTTGACTGTACATGCCATAGTTGATATCCATCCCTGCAAATACCATCTGGCTAGCCAGTGTCCCATGTGTATCACATGTGCAACACAGGTGATACATGGCAGGATGTTGAATCGCTGTACAGTGTCGTGTAGATGTATATGGCAGAACACATACATGTAAAACCTTATGTGAGCATGTCTGCAGGGTCACAGGTTATGTCTGTTGAGGCAGTATAAGTCCTTATATGTGACATATACACTGCATCAAGGTTGTCTGCATTAATGTGGACACATCCAGCCATGTGCTGATAGGTAGGAACACCAGTACAGGCAAACAGACATGCCCACATCAAGACATCAACCACATGGAGTATGAGCAATGTAATCAGGTGACACACACACACATATATGGTGATAATATCCGCTCAATATTGAGTGTCACATGTGTATGACACAAAACGTCAGTGTCATGTAGGTTTGCAAATACAACTATTTAAACTGAAGTAATGCGATATACATGTATGTTCAGCTGTAGCTCTGTATGTCTCTGAGGTACTGTGACCTGTCTCCATCATTATGTCTTCCAGGTATGCCACGTGCAAGGCTTCCCCCTTTTACACACTTGGAGGATGAGACCCTCATCCCATACCTACTCGATAATCACGACATCCTGTTCAGCCATGTGCCACAGAATGCACAGCAGCGGGATGCCCTGTGGATGGAACTTTGCAGGATGGTTAATGATGTGGGTGGCCACAACTGCACATACCAGCAGGTGCGCAGACACTATACAGACCTCATTAGATGGGCGAAACAGCATGCAAATGCAATCACCAGGGAACAAGGTGCAACAGGTGGTGGAAAACTAAGCCAGCCCCCACTCACACATACCGAGGAGCTACTGGCCAACCTGGGGACACCTGCAGAACCACATCCAAAAGCCTTAGCCGATATTGTGGAGGTGGGTTTCTCTCAACCACTGAGCTTGGAGTTGCCTGGTAAGTCAGTACTGCACCTATAACAACTATATTCCATATAGCTGCATGTGTCACTGTACAATATGTAATGTAACATCATATGCAAGGCATGTATACACACATGCCGCATACTATAGTATGCTACTCTGTGTATGCACACATGTGCATACACCATAGTATAGTCTAATGTACTGGTGTATGTGTTGTGCACATTGCTCCCTGTAGCCTTTATACAGGGGTAGATTATGCTCATACTGCTGTGTTACTCCTATTTAGGTACCTCTGGCATTCCGCGGTGACAGCAGCCCATTGCAGGTGCGAGTGATATTATTTATCAGGAACCGTAATGCACAAATCTATCTGCCATGTGGCCATTCACAACATGTACACATAATGTATGGTCCTGTTACAATATACAGGTTGGACTTGCAATGCATCACAATAACTATCCATGTGCCACACTTGCAAACTATGTGAATCATCTCACTGACATGAATCCTCACAAACTTTATTGCCAGATGTGTTGACAGCTGTGCATACAATGGTGGAGGTGCTGTTCACTTTAGGAATGTACAACATATCTGATCTACACATGTGGTGGAATACAAACAGTACTACACAGTGGGCTGGAGTATGGCCAGCACACAGGTTTCACCAGTGTGGATCATGGCCCTGCTATGATTGTCACAGAATGTGATGTGCTATCTTGACATGTCCTTGAAATCTATTGGCCTGGCTGCTACACTGCCTACCTAACCTGAAAACATATCCCACATACCACCCTTTATCTGCATAACCCTGTTGTCAGTGGAGCATATATGTCATATGGGACAACCCAGACATGTGAAATAGATGTCCATCACTATCATTTGGACAACACATGTACACACATGGCCATGGAGGATGGCCAGAGACATGGAGCAACACACACACTAGACGTGTTGTGCTTGTGTGTACACCCTGTCGTACAATGGCTACACATGGTTCGGCCATGGCCTTTATATAATGGTCATAATGTAGATGTGGAACGCTAGACATTCTACAAGCCTGTGCACATCTTGTGTAGGCGTAACATCAATCCACCATGTAGGATGTGTTGAACATCTTGAGGGTGTTGCAACATGACAGCAGTTACCTGTACAGTATCCACATCAGGCCACAGATACAGTACATTCCCATTGCTGGTGATGGACATAAATGCCATACTAGCTCCTTGTGTGTGTGTGTGAGTGTGTGTGTGTGTGTGTGTGTGTGTGTGTGATATACAGATGTCATGTGGGACATGGTGTACCGACATGTTCACCATGTCTGACAGGCTGCAGCAATATGGTTGCAGATGTGCAAGGGTGTCATCCGTATACCCATCAGTGACCTGGGTCACAAGTTCCACATCATGGTTTAGTGTGTATATACCTCAGTGACGTGGGTCACATTCCACAGTATATATGTATTGTAGCTGAACACAGTCATGGCTATGAACCTTGTCTGTAACTCACACTGTATAGCACTAGAGACTCCTCATGATTCCCTGCAATGGCCATGCACATCAGCTAAATTTGCAGTATATCTGTAGGGTGGACAGACAACACTGAATTGGTACACCATTGTCCCACTGTATATTCGACTGAACACCATTGTGTTAAACATGTATGCATGCCATTGCACATGTCAGCAGATCACATGTCATACTACATGTGATTATCAAGGTCATATCATATGCCACACATGAGGCAGGTGTACTGTTAACCTGTGCTGGTCCACATGGTGTAACACAGGGATGTATGCTAACCACTACTATGATTGTGTAATTTGGATGCCATTTGCTATCACACATGCATGCCGTGTGCAACCTAGGGATGTATGATAACTACCACTATTATTGTCTGCACTGAATGCCATGTGCCGTATCACATGCATGTTGCATGCCTTCTGTCATATCACATGCGTGTGTGTGTGTCTATTGTATAGATTGTAATGTACAGTTCTTGTCTGCCCTCACAGGTGATGTAGGTGCATTGCCCTCCTGCGGTACATCAGATGTTAGTGTCCCCACAGACTCTAGCAGTGATGATGAACGTATGATTGGATCACAGGCAGAGTTGTCAGGGGCTGAAACTGTGCCATTGGTTGCCATTCCATCTATATCCACCTCATTCCCACACACAGATCCCATACCTGTACATACCCCATCACCAGTGGCCATAGTGGAAGGACAGTTGGTGCGTGATAGCTTGGAACAGGAAAGTGTGGGGGCTATGGAAGGTGTGCCTGCACACCATAGTGTCAGCCCAACTACTGGTGGTGCCCCACACAGGCAAGTGGCCAGTGCTGCTCATAGGAGGACCTCTGGCCAACATGCTCCTGCACAACAGAGCACAGCAGCTGGTGTCACCAGACGCATGTTTCAGGCTGTAATAGAGGCACAGGCATGTGCTGAATGGTGCAACAGAGAAGATCAGAGGCTACAGAGGGCTGCTGTCCATTCTTTAAACAACAGCATCCAGGCAATGGTAAATGCTCAACAGCAGATTGCTGATGCTTTGGATAGATGATTGGGTGACATGTTTGGAGTCCTTGACTGTAGCATGACAATCCACGAGCGTGAGCTGTCTGTGTTGGAACATCTGGTAGGAGTGAGGCATTGGGCACATGGACATAGGACTGCTACATCACCTATGTCAGGTCTACGTGTACGAGCTACCTCACATGCCCGCTCCCATAGTGGCAGTAGCAGCAGCAGTGCATCTGGTGCTGTGCTGTCCATACCACGGCACAGCAGGCCACATGCACATGGCCCAGGACGGTCCCAACAGGAACATGGTTCCAGTGGACTAATGACATCAGACAGTACCCAATCTGCACTTTTGTCTGGTAGTGCCTGTGCAACCCCTGGCAGGTACAGGTCACATGTCTATGGCCGGACTTCGCAAACTGTAAAACCTTGCCTGTACAGTCTGCATCTGTCAATAATACCCCTGTGTAGGCCAGACACATGGGAGAATGGTGTGCAGACATACACGCACACACTGGACACATATGTAGGACATCACAACACACACATGCATAACATCCACACATGCCCAGTTAGATCAAAGGCTCAAACCCACACACATGATGTCATCCAATGGTGCAGCGTAAGCCTCTGGCAAACATTAACACCCTGTGCATATGATGATGCCTGTGCCGCATCCCTGACATCCACAACATCGGTGCAGGGACATGCTTATATGGTCTGATGCACAGGGTGAACAGACTAGGATGATATGTGTAGTTTACAAATGCTGAGGACTGTTGACAGTCAGCAGATATACCATGTAGTACAGGTGTACAATACTGTTAATACACACACTGTGGCATTCAGTAATTAATACCCCTATGTCATGCACATACAGATACCTCACATGTGTGAGATGCACGCCCCTGCCTATGTCCTTCTTTATACATTGCAGTCTGTACAGATGTGTACACTAGTGTACAGGAGAGTGAGTAACAATTGAGATGTATTCCCCACAATACGTGACAAATATGGACACACACGCAACCACACATGCCAGTACTGTGAATCTCAGACCTGCCTAGCTCATGTTATGTATGTCAAATGTACAGCAGTATTACACATGTTACAAACTGTACTGATGCTTCCTGTGCCAACAGTGCTGATATATGCACTAGGAACTTCATATCTATTAACAGGTGTCAAGTGATTTACCTTCGCTATCACCCTGACCGCTGTCTAAGTTGTGTGTTATGTCCTTCAATTAACAAAACCATTGCTTACCAGTTACACAGGGTATTGTAGGACCACTTGTGACACACCTGTGAGCTGTCCACAGCAAACATCTGTCTGCAAAGATGCCCCACCACTTAGTTATTTCAACACATCTGTCCATACCTGTGGTACATCTTTCTGTACATTCAGCATATCACCATACACAGTTGGCAATGTTGAGGCTGCATTGCAGCTGCATGATGTACTAGGATACATGCCACCTGCATACATCAGCAACTGCACACACATGTTATCTGAACGCACAACACTATGTGTCCAGGTGTGTAGGTTCTACAATATTGACATTTGGTCATGTTTGTAGGCATTGCAATTGGCGGATATGTGTAATAACATACATGACAATGGACTGTTGTATGATATAATGGGTGACCAGTACAGAGGGGATGTTACCTCTGTCAACATTGATATCACACCGTATGTACTGTTAGCATTCAGCAGCCATGGACCTACATTCCATGTGCATGTGTGTAATGTCTGTAGCCACTTGTTTGCACAAAGGACTACAACAGCTATGCTGTTTACAGGTATGTTGTGTGTGTGGCATGCACATACCCAGGGCAGGTACATGTATGTCATATCCATACATGAGGGTGTGTACTGGTGTAGAGCAACAGACATCTGCTAATGGTGGACAGTACTGAGGGCCCTTGGTATGTGTACAGCTGACCTGGTCACAGACAGTGATATCATTGCATTGCATAACACATGATGCAACTGTGTCAGTACATGTGTACTGTCTACAGTTGATGTAGAGCTTAGTACAGTACACAGGTCAAGGATCACATGGTGGCGTACTTGTCTGTCATACAACATGTATGGTTGCATGGTGGTGGTCCGAGGGCATGGTGGTGTCTGCAGTTTACATCCTAGAATGCAGCATGTGACACTGCATCCTGCACATGGCTCATCTGTGATGCCTTTCATGGGGGGACTGGTCAGTACATGTGAGTGGCTTTTATGTATGTGGGTACACCACCTGGAACATACCTGTGTTATGGCCCACATGTCTGGTTCTGAGGTATATGATGGTAGTGCTAGGTTCTGAGGTATATGGTGGTAGTGCTATTGTGCACTACAGAGACATCAGCCAGGTGTGTAAGTAATCCCCATTGTTGGATCTACAGTGGCCAGCTGTGAATATGGATGCTACACATCTAGCACTGATTAGCATAAAAAAATGCAGTTGTCCTGTAGGTGTATGGGAGTTAACCTGTGTTTAGGACATTTGCCTTGGAATGGCACTGTGTGGGTGGATGCGACTTGGGTAATATCCACACTCCCTTGTATCATGGATGCATGTGATATGTGTCAAAGGCCTGCCTACTGTCAGCCATGTCATCCCAGAATGACAGCTCATTTGTTAAAGACCAGTGTCAAATATATGTAGAGCAGCGTTCTTGATAACAATGACAACTACCAACATCAGAGCCCATTACAATGTGTTATTTATGTCTACCTGTAATAGCATGGCCAATGTGGCCCTCCGTGTTTAGCATCAGAGTGCATCCCAGTCAGCCCTGTGCTACTAGGAGTATGAGCATGCCCAGTGTATCCTTGTGTAGATGGACACATAGTAGTGCATTCCAACCAGCCCTGTGCTACTAAGTGTATGAGCATGCCCAGTATATCCTTGTGTAGATGGACACAGTGCATTCCAAACAGCCCTGTGCTACTGTGTGAGCATGCCCAGTGACACCTTGTGTTGGTTATGTGCCTTTGTATATGGGTATGGCCATCGTAACCCCTGTATAGTGGTAGTAGTCGTCCATTCCACAGATGGACATACGCCAGGTCAGGATGGATTCATACTTTAAACATACAGGTTCACAGGTATGTACATCTTAACTGCCAGCATCTCTCTTGATGTCCGCATTCCCAGATGGTCATAATGACAGCCTTGACATGTGTAGTCTGTGTGGTGCGATTCGTATAAATGTAGTATTGTAATAGTAATCTGTAAATAGGCAGGTGTTCCATACCCGACACTGGCGTGTGTGTGTATGTCTGTCCCCATTTGCCAGTGGACTCTAAATTGCTTTTAGACTGGCCACATTCCATACATTTCTTATACCCACCGTTAGCAAGGCTGATGATGTCACCCATCTACAAATACACCTCTGGGAGGTCTGTGTCTCAGTAATCTTGGTAGCACGTTCTGTAACTGCATAATGCTGTAGTGTAATAAAGTAGTTAGGTCAGTGTTCTACTCCCACACTTGCTGTGTGTGTGTGTCTCTCCCTGATGACTGAGTAATACCTTTATACTGCTCACACTCCATACATTTCTTATACCCACCGTTAGCAAGGCCGATGATGTCACCCATCTACAAATACACCTTTTGGAGTGCTGTGTCCCAGTAATCTTGGTAGCGCATTCTGTAAATGCATAATGCTGTAGTGTGATAAGGTACTTAGGTTGGTGTTCTAATGCCAACTGTGTGTGTGTCTCCACTTGCCTGGGGACAGAATAATGCTTTTAGACTGCTCACACTCCATACAATCCCGATCGCTGTGGAGAGCTTTCCGCAGTTTTGGTGATTCGTTAGTATTTACAGCAGTTCCCATGGAGAATGGATCTCCGTCCCTTAAAGGGCAAGATGAGCTTGGCCAGTCTAGGAAGCTGGTCGGACAGTTGACCGAGCTTATAGATTTGTTGACACCTTTATGTAAAACCTTGATGGGGACACATTTGCAGGCATTCCAAGAGGCAGGAAGCGGAAATAATGAGCCGATAGTGCATAAAAGTAAGAGGAAGAGGGAGCTGATTGGCGATGTTAATCTCGCCGGCGACTCTTCAGAACTGAATGGTGGATCCCTCAATCCTGCAGTTACACCG
This sequence comes from Protopterus annectens, assembly GCF_019279795.1. Lineage (NCBI taxonomy): Eukaryota > Metazoa > Chordata > Ceratodontiformes > Protopteridae > Protopterus > Protopterus annectens. The sequence continues at coordinate 73,602,702 of NC_056747.1, read as the reverse complement.
AGAGTGCTTTTGGACTGTAGCAAAATGGATAATAGATTTGAAGGTGTCGGCATTAATTTGCACAATGCGGGTCCTAATAATTCAGGTACTGTTTCTCCTATTAGACCCGTAAAAACTAATGACTGGCTAAACAAAAGTTTTTGCTTTAAACTGGACAGTTTTAACCTGAAAGGGGTTAAGAATGGTGACTCATAATAAAATGGTGGACAATTTATCTAAAAATATGTTCAAATATAGATCATTATTAATTGAGAATGCATATTTAACTGAATGTATCAGTAGGAACATTGTTCCTAAAGGTCTTAGAATTTATAAATTTCCTAATAATGTGCAATTGGGCTCAATCTTTCATAAGGAATTGCTGGAAGTGTTTAACAAAAGTGGCTTAGATATTTTAAAATTATCATTAAAGAGAATAATAGAACTTTATTAATTTTACAAAAAGATATAGCTGTATTAGAGGGGCTTATTAAAGAGGATCTATTTTTTGGTATTATGGAGGAGAGAGACAAATACCATAAGATAAGGGATGAAACAGATGAAAAATGTAATGGATTGATTAACAGGAAAATGGAGAAGTTGAAACGGTATTTACTAGATTATGAAAATAAGGTGAGTTATCCTAAACCTTCCACTTATACATATAATAAAAAGAGTAGTTATAACAGAAACAACAAACACAGTTATATACAGGAATATGAAATGGAACCTGATGTAATAAGAGAAAGATGGAGGGAAGAAATATATGATAAAGAATTTCCCCCACTAGAAAGGGACTACAGGACCTTGGAAACATATAGGCCTCAAAATGGAAATTTTCCTGTGAGAGGGGGAAAAGGGGGAAGGGGAGATATTGAATAGATATACCCCTGAACCGGAAGTTAATATAGATGGGAATGGTATATGTGAAGAAGGAGTTATTAATACTTCAAAGAGTTTTACTATCTATAACTACAGTGATGTTGTACTTAAAGAAGAACATTTTAGTTTGTTAGGGAAAGGCTTTAAATTTATTCCGCAAGTTAAAGGAGATTTGACATCTACACTTCTAGACTTAAAATTATTTTTAAGAAAGATCAATTTGAATTTAATATGTAGCAAGAATGACAAACAAAACAAGGTAAATTCTAATCAAATTTTAGTGAAGCCTTCAACGTTTAATCCCCCTATGCACCCACAACTTAAAAATTTAGAGAGTGTTATGGAAGCAGAAATAAGAAAAGCACATAAGAGAACTGGATACAATATGAATCTTAATAAATAAGAATATAAAGTGTTAAATGAATTAAAGAACAACTCCAATGTGAGAATAATTAAACCAGATGAGGGTGGGGGAGCTGTATTTATGGATATCATAACATATGAAGGCAAAATGAATCAAATTCTGAGAGATGAAAATAAATATACTGTAGTGTCTAAAATGAATTTTTTGTAGCTTATAAGAGAATTGATATGGAATTAGAAGCTATGTATAGTGAGGCAACTATTGATGGAAGTACCTTAACTTATTTAAGGGTGGAAAAACCTAAGATACCAGTAATTTAATGGTATCCCTAAGGTACATAAGAATGTGGTAGACCCACCATTGAGACCTATTGTCTCAGCAGATGGTTCTAAAACATTGCCCTTAGCTAAATTTATAGATGGTAAAACTAAACATATATGGATTAACAACACAGCTATCTTAAGGGACTCATGGGATCTCTTAAGAGTAGTTGATTCAAAAATGTGCACTGAAAATTTTTTATTTGTAACAATTGATATAATTGATCTTTTTTCCTCCATTCCCTGTCTTGAAGGTATGAAAATGTTTGAAGAAGTGTTTTTAGATAAAATATTAACACGTAAAGACAAAGTAGTTTGCACAGGCTTAATGGATATGGTACTTAATATTTTTTTATTGTTTAATGGTGAATTTTTTCAACAAACCCAAGGTGTTGCTATGGGGTCAGCCTGTGCACCTACATTTGCTAACCTAGTCCTGGCTAATTGGGAAGAAATGTATGTGCTTAATTCTAATTTTCAGTCTTGTTGGAGCCTTTACAAGAGGTTCCTTGATGATATAGCAATTTTTTGGATAGGGGGGGAATGAAAAATTAAAGGAATTTATACACTATATTAACAGAACTACTGATTTCCTTAGATTTACCTATAATGTCTCTGGAACTAGTTTACAATTTTTAGATATAGAAATATATAAATGTGGAGGTACATTTGCATCTAAAGTATATAGGAAATTGACTTATTGTAATTCTTATCTACATTATAATAGTGCCCATCCAGCACATTGTAAGAAAAATATAATAAGAGGTCAGTTTGTGAGGGGGTCACAAATGACAAGTAATTTTAAAGACTTTAAAGTAGAATGTGACCTATTGGAAGGAATGTTTCTAGATAGGGGATATGATAAGGACCTTGTTGTTAATATTAGGTCAGAAGTAGAGACAGGTAGAACAGGTAAATTTAAACCAATTTTAGGTATTAAGGAAAATAGTATGAGTCAAGTGGCAGGAATGAAAAACTCTAATACCAATGAAGAGTATAGACATGCCCTTATATTAGAATATAATGCCTTAAAATCAGAATACCAGGTCAATTTTTTATAAAGAATGGAAAACATTTATGGCATTTACTGATTTAGAGGAACTACCTAGAGGTACCCCTAGGGTGGTGTATAAAAATTCCAATAATATTAAGGAATGTTTAGAGTATAAGAGGAATGAATACAGTAAATTTAATAGAGGGAATGGTTCTAATAAAAGAGGTACATTTAAATATGGGAAGTGTAATCAATGTGAGTATATAGCCAATAAAGAGAATATATATATTGAAAGCAGAGGTAGATGGATTAAGAGTAATGGACCATATAATTGTGATACTAATAGTCTAGTATACCTGGCCACCTGTGATTAATGTGGTCCTTTTATATAGGCAAAACAGAAAGAGACTTAAAAAGAAGAATTTACGAACATACCTATGATATAATAAAGGAGAAAGAAACTAATGCTCTGTATAAACATTCAAAGGTATGTAATGAAAGTAAATTCTATCTTTTTGTAGTAGAACATATAAAAAATAGTATTGGGGGGGACCATGGGAGGACACCATAGGATATAAAGAATTATGGTGACAAGTGACACTAGAAGCAAATAAATTCCCAGGTTTAAATGAACATGTATCATTATTATCTCTATTGAAATTAAAGGCAGCTAAAATATGAATTTAAGTGCAATACTTTATTTAACTAATAGGTGGTGGTGTTGTATTAGTAAATATGGTCCCTTTTAATGTGAAGCTTTTTAAACGAGAGATATAATTTAAGCCCCTTTATATGAATACTTGTATTAAATTTTAGATAGAAATATATTAATTTATACATATAAGTTAGAAGTTTTTAATAATATATAAAAAATGTAAATTGAATGAGTATTTATTTATTTTTAAGAATTCATATAGAATTTTTAATGTTTTTATCCATAGAAAGAAGTAATAGCAAAATGAATATTAATGAGTCCAAAAGATGTATGCTGATTTGTGTATTTCAATTTAATTGACATTTGTTGATTGGATTATGTTAATGGAAGGATGTATATAAGTGATTTATTGAATGAAAGATATCATCTGATGAAGTCCAGTGGATTGGACGAAAACACGTATAAATTTGAAAGTGCGTTAATGACAGTCTAGTATATTGTTTATGATAGTTTATTTTATTGCCTTTCTGCTTTGTGGTGGACATTAAAATACTTTTTACGGAGACCTCCTTTGTGGGAAATTGCACTCTTTCTTGTGTTCCTGAATAAAGTAGTTAGGTCAGTGTTCTACTCCCACACTTGCTGTGTGTGTGTGTCTCTCCCTGATGACTGAGTAATACCTTTATACTGCTCACACTCCACACATTTCTTATACCCACCATTAGCAAGGCCGATGATGTCACCCATCTACAAATACACCTTTCAGAGTGCTGTGTCTCAGTAATCTTGGTAGTTCATTCTGTAAATGCATAATGCTGTAGTGTTTAAGGTACTTAGGTTGGTGTTCTAATCCCAACCATGCCAACTGTGTGTGTGTGTGTCTCCACTTGCCTGGGGACAGAATAATGCTTTTAGACTGCTCACACTCCATACAATCCCTATCGCTGTCTTTGCCAATGCTGATGATGTCACCTGATTAGAAGTACACCTCTGGGAGTGCTGTGTCCCAATGATTTCAACAGAGCATTCTGTAACTGCATAATGCTGTAGTGTGATAAGGTAGTTAGGTTGGTGTTCTAATTCCAGCCATGCCAACTGTGTGTCTGTCTCCATCTGCCTGGGGACAGACTAATGCTTTTAGACTGCTCACACTCCATACAATTCCTATCGCCGTCTTTGCCAATGCTGATGATGTCACCCACCTTGAAGTACACCTCTGGGAGTGCTGTGTCTCAGTAATCTTGGTAGTGCATTCTGTAACTGCGTAATGCTGTAGTGTGATAAGGTAGTTAGGTCGGTTCTCTAATCCCAGCCATGCCAACTGTGTCTGTGTGTGTGTGTGTGTCTCTGTCTGCCTGGGGGCAGAATAATGCTTTTAGACTGCTCACACTCTATACAATCCCTATCGTCGTCTTTGTCAATGCTAATGATGTCACCCGCCCAGAAGTACACCTTTGGGAGTGCTGTGCCCCAGTAATCTCGGTAGCGCGTTCTGTAATTGTGTAGTGCTGTAGTGTGATGAGGTAGTAAGGTTGGTGCTCTAATCCCAGTAATTTCAACTGTGTGTGGGTGTGTGTTTGTGTCTCCGTCTACCTGGGGACAGAATAATGTTTTTAGACTGCTCACACTCCATACAATCCCTATCACCGTCTTTGCCAATGCTGATGATGTCACCTGCCTAGAAGTACACCTCTGTGAGCGCTGTGTCCCAGTAATCTTGGTAGCGTGTTCTGTAACTGCATAATGCTGTAGGGGGATAAGGTAGTTAGGTCAGTGTTCCACTCCCATCCTTGCCAACTATGTGTGTGTCTCTATCTGCCTGGGGACAGAATAATGCTTTTAGACTGCTCACACTCCATACAATCCCTATCGATGACTTTGCCATTGCTGATGATGTCACCCACCTAGAAGTACACCTCTGGAAGTAATATATCCCAGTAATCTTAGTAGCAAGTTCTGTAACTGCGTAATGCTATAGTGTGATAGAATAAACAGGTAGGTGTTTTATTCCAAGGCATGACAGGTGTGTGTGTTTGGCAGTCATATCCTATGTGTTGGTGTCTGTGAGTGGCTAGCTACTGTAAGTGTTGAGGAGCGTGTTTTGTTGTTTTCCTATATAGTGGCCATAAATGTCACAATCGGCCAAGAGACTGGGTTGGCAAGACATAGACATACATTCAGCAATAAGTCTTGTGAGTAATGTCAGCAGCCCTAATCTTACCCTTAATACAGTCTGAACCCATGTGATGCACAGAAACACACTTGCCTTGATATTAACACCAGTATATAATGCAGGAGACACATGTGGTTTCATTTTCATTCTTGTCTAATAATTTGGTGTCACGTGGTCTGCTGTTGAGATATATATTCTATATCTACATATGTGTGTGTGTGTATGTATATATATATATATATATATATATATATATATATATATATATATATATATATATATATATATATATATATATATATATATATATATATAATGTGGACATTAGCACACATAAATCTACATGATGGAATACATGTCCTATACTGTTGAATGCCTGTGCTGGATGATCTGTATGTGATAACATCAGATGCATGAATATCTGCCATGGCTTAGTGGTAAAGCACATCATCTGTGGTGTGCAGGGTCCAGGTTTTGAGCCATGCAGAGGCCGGTTGTTTTGTTGCTGGGAAGAACAAGGAACATTGAATATGGTGATAGTAAGGTGCTTTTAGCCAGTTGTGTGTGGGTCTGCCTGACAGTAAGCAGTGGTTAATTTTGGGGAGGCTCAGTATGGGTCATGTAACTATGCATTAGAAGACAATACTATGCAAATGAGGTGGCAAATAGTGAATCCCATTTATCCCCAGGGTGTGATGCAGGTCCCAAGAGTGTATGCGTATAGATAGCCGGGTGCAGGACTCGAATATAGGTGAAAGCATGGGTAGGCATGTCAGGCATACTGTACGTAGACTGGAGCCCTGTGTCTCAGGATTGCTCCTAGCTTAGCACGCCTAAGCTAGGAGTGTGCCTATATCTGCCTAGTGCAATTGGGAGGGACAACAGCAGTAGGAGAGTAGTCAAGGTGAACAAGCTGGGCAAACAGATGATATTTATCAGAATCAGTAGATTACAGGTCCAGCAGACCAGCCCGGCCCAGAACACTACGATAAAGTGAGCAAGCACCATCCCCTGGGGTTTTTCCACACTCTACACCACCGGCGTATACATGCGGGGAAATTTTAGCAAAGAATCCTACAAAATGAGAAGGACTGCAGCAGGCAACATAGACCAACATGTGCAGGAGGCTGAGGGTGGTGAGGATGTGAATGCTACCGAATAACCCTCAGTGAGGACAGAGAAGACTGTACAGACCCAGGGTAACCTACCAGGGGCTACATGAGCTGGAGATAGTGGAGCACTATGGGGTGGACAGAGACCTTTTACAGCAGATTGTTGAGCTGTGCCGGACACACCTGACACATCGAACAGGCCAAGGGGAACCCATCCCAGTGGATACCAAGGTATGTGTAGGCCTAGGTATACTAGCCACAGGTACCTCCCAAAGCACAACTGGGGATATCATGGGGATCTCACAGGCATCTGCATCCAGGGTATTCCACCAGTTCCTGGATGCCATGTCACCACATGCCAGTGAGCACGTACATTTCCTCAACACATGTGAGGTGTTGACCAGCAATATGCGTCTCTTCCACAAAATAACAGACTACCCTGGGGTAGTGGGTGCTATAGCCTGCATGCACGTATGCATCAAACCACCACCCGGTGAGCAGGTAGGGCCTACATTAACCACAGAGGCATCCCCTCCATCAACTGCCAGGTCGTATGAGATGCCCAGGGCATTATAATGAATGTGTGTACTGGCTGCCCTGGAAGCTATGACGATTCTGATATATGGCATCTGACGCAGCTGTACCACAGCTTTACCAATATGGACATCCCCTACCGTCACCTAGTGGGGGATGCTAGGTACCCACTGGAGCCGTGGCTGATGACACCCATCAGAAATGCACACACACCTGAACAATGACGCCATAATGAGGCACATGCACAGGCCAGACATATAATAGAGCATGTGTTTGGGATGCTCAGGTCATGGTTCTGGTGTCTGGACACATCCGGTGGAGCCTTGCATTATTCACCAGCTACATGCACCCAAATTGTTATGGTATGTGCTGTGCTACACAATATGATCCTGCGGAAACAGCTGCAGCAGGAACAGCATGGGGCAGGGCCACACAGCCCCCCACCAATGCCAAGGCCTGTACAGGCACAGAGTGACTCGGAGGAGGAACAACCTGAGATGGACCCAGTAGGCGGAAGGAGGCGTACCCAGTATGAATTGGCCTTGGCAAAGAGGCAATGCATAGCATATGCACTGACACAGTAGGGACCCAGGGAATGTCACCCTCTCTGACTCGCACAGACAGTAAAAGGGATGCCAAACATGACACTACCTGTGCTCAGCAATGTATAGGAAGTGCACTATGTGCATCCAACATAGGCAGCCCTCCAGCACCATCTTCAGGTCTGGCGCACCCTCAAGGGAAGTCAATCAACCTACCAATTGGCAGTTGTATTAGAATGTGTTGGTACCTGTAGCTATGGTATGGATGTGAGCATGCAAGGGAATTTGGTGGCCGAATGTTAAGGTAGCAGACAGTAGACATCCATAGTAGCACCATGACATCTGTAGCACATACAGGGGTCACCATAGTAGCCAGTAGTACACAGGGTGTCATAATCCACTGCTGGTAATGGGCTGAGCATCATGTGTGTCCATACAGCCCACACAAGTCTCAACCAGCTGGACAAGTGTAGACCAACACAGACAAATGCTGTACTATGGCCTCTGAATATGCCATATGGATGACCCCCCCCCCCCCACAGACTAACACAGACAGACTACAGCAGGCCAGGCAGTTGGATGTAGGTTGTGAAGGCTAGGATGTCTGAAACTAATATGTTGGTAATTAAAGCTAAGATCTGGAGTACACTGGTATGCCTCTATCCAGCACAATAGGTAGGTCTACACACTGAAATGGAGTACCTGACATACCAGTACAGTAGTAGCAAAAGTGTAAAAGTGTCAAGTGTGCCCCCCTTCCAAGATACACATATAGCAACAGTCAGGTGTGTCCCCCCCGGTGCTGTGTAGGAATGTGTATACAGTCGGATGTCCCCCCACGCTGTGCAGAAATGTAGCAACAGTCAATGCCACATGACCAATGGATACCCTGCAGACACAGCATGCCACCTGTCAGTGTACAACACAGAGGTCAGCACCACAGTACAGACTACCTGGACATGTAACACATGCGATACAGTTGGCCATACTGGGCATGCTCAAACACATGAAGGTATGACAGCAATGTCAGTCGACAACACGTGGAATGGTCATACTGGGCATGCTCACACATGTAAACACAAGACGGCCAGGTCTGCAAACACCAGTGGTCCGGACATATCTGCCGGTACATTGCTATACTGTTGGATGACTGTGCTGTATGGTATGTGTGTGGTACTGTCCATTGTCTGTATATTTGCCATGGTGTATTGGTAATTCACATTATCTGTGTGTGCAGGGTGTTGCTACCAACACTTGCAAAGGATGGTTATTTGTTTGTGGGCAGAACAAGCCCATTGGATACGGAGGGAGTAAGGCACATTGAAGCAACTGGGAGTGGCTGTGCGTGTGTTTGCGTGGTGTTAAGCACAGCTGACCTCTGGTTACAGCTTTTTACACTTGGTTAGCCTCCACATTTCTTTACCAGTGCAATACTCACATACTGGTAGCCAAACATGCTTACACCCACTTGCTCCCATACTTGCACATGCACCGACATTGGTGCTTGCATGTGTCACTCACGCTGGGTGGGCACGATCCCTTGTGATGCCTATTACATTGGACTACATGACTACAGTATCAGGAATGGCGGACCATTAGGCGACGGCATGGCATTCGACTGTACAGAATCGGCGGCCTGTCCAGTGAGTTAATCATATTAAATGCGTGTTCCTCATACAATCTGCTCCCATCTGGCTGATACATGGGAACCGATACTCTGCAATGCAGACAAGTAAATGTGTTTTGGGACCCACATCCATCTGCTGGGTCATGCTACCGCATACCTATTGTAGGTTTGCCACCTTTTAAATTGGCCGTGGTGGGACTTTAGGATTAACACCTGTCCCACTTTGCATGGGACAGTCCCTCCTGATGCGGATGTGTCATGCGAAAATAATAAAGACATAGTAAATGTCCTGATTACAGGACAATATTATATTCTACATTTCTCTAATAGTTGCATGTAACAGTTATTGTATATATGACACTTCTATATGTTATGTGAAGTAGCATAAGCAAGTGGACTGCTACTAGACTAAGCTTTTATTTGTGCAAATATGCATAGTTCTGTACTATGCACAGCTGTAGGTATGTTCTGACCTGGTACATCTGACATTTCTATGGAGCAGGTCCCACTTTGGCCATTTTGAAAGGTGGCAGCCCTATAGGACCTATATGTAGAGATGTCAGATTTGGCAGGGCAACACATACCCACAGCCAGTAGAAAATAGTCTACTTTAACGGTTTGCCTAAATAAAAGGTTATTCTTGTGGCATTATAGTTGCTAATACTGTTTCCTATAACATCTAGGTGTTTCAGATACAACATAATCATTTTATGCAACCACTACAGACAGTATATGGATTCTTTGCCCTAAATCACAGGCCATGTGCCATAATAACACTTATTTTGCAGGACACAACTGCCCAAAGGGGAGTGTCCCTCGCAAAGGTGAACAGGTGGTAACCCCAACCTATTATGCTATCATCTACTTAAGGTAGTCAGTGGAATATGCGCTTTCCATCACTAACAGACCTCACATACAAATGAGGGAGAATGAACACTGAATCAGGGACACTGCATAACACCCTCAGGGGCACATTTAGATGATTGGTACTATTAACCTGACACATTGACAGTCCCAGAGCATATGTATTCATACACATTTGTCGCGGTACATGCTGTTTCTGACTCATACATGTTGTCATTAGTCATTACGTGTATTCTGCCACCTATCCACCTAACATCACTAGTTCTAGAATGGTTTAGTTGGGACTGTGTTAGATTCTGATTCGTAATCACGGATGTCCATATTAATCGGGTACAGTTCACTGATATAGTCCCTATGTGTTCCCCCAATGGTTTATGGACTATCCAGTAGATGTGTTCTTAAGGTTTGGGAGGTATGGGCATCTGCTATACCCACATAGGAATATTAATTACTTCCATGGGGCGGGCCTAATACATCTCTGCCAACCAACACCTGCACACTTAGGCCCATGATTGTATACCCATGATTCCCGTACCTGACACCCCTCTACAGCATCCTTACTGTGAGCGCAGCTGGGGTATGAACACACCCCTACACACTGCCCACTCTCCCCATGTCAGGACACATCGTACGTTTTGTCAACCCATGTGTTATCAGACTTGCACAACCTACTGTTCCATGTACAGCTACATCCTGGTCGCGTCAACCATCACAGGTTTGCCTACAAGGCAAATTTTTGATGCCCCACAAGGGACCCCGTGATCCATGTTTAAAGTG